>NC_051235.1:3945000-3952500 GCF_015220715.1 Pygocentrus nattereri | reverse complement strand
AAAGAGAGAGAGAGAGAGAAAGAAGCAAGAACAAGCAAAGGTGATTGAGAGAAAAGGGAAAAAAGGAAAGAGAAAATGGAAAGAGTAAGAGAAAACGGGGAGGGGGTGGATAGAGGGAGGGAGAAAACAGACAAAAAGGAGAGAAGATCGAGACAGCAAGTGTGCAAGAGTGAGAGCAAGGGTGAGAGAGAGAGAGAGAGAGAGAGAGAGAGAGAGAGAGAGAGAGAGAGAGAGAGAGAGAGAGAGAGAGAGAGAGACAGAAAAAAAGAAAAGGAAAAAAAAAGGAAAGAATGGAGAGAGGAAATGGAAAGCCAAATAAACGGAGAGAAAGGGCGAGAGAGCAAGACAGAGCGAGAGACAGCCGGACTGAGATCAAGTGTGCAAGAGTGAGTGAGAGAGCGGGGAGAAAGCGAGGGAGTGAGAGAGCGAGAGAGAGAGAGAGAGAGAGAGAGAGAGAGAGAGTGAGCGAGAGAGCGGGGAGAAAGCGAGGGAGTGAGAGAGCGAGAGAGAGTGAGTGAGAGAGCGGGGAGAAAGCGAGGGAGTGAGAGCGAGAGAGCATTACAAAGACTTGTTTGTGTGGAGGCCTTGTTTCTGTTATCAGCCGCTCCCTCCCCCAACTGCTCTCTCTATCGCTCCCTCTCTCAAACTTTACTTCCACCCCCCTCTCTCTTTCACTCTCTCTCTCTCACTCTCTCTCTCTCTCTGATATGGATTCAAATGGCTTTACTGGCACCAACTGCAACAAACATCTGTTGCCACATCACTGAAACACTGGGCCTTTTAGGCTGGCATATGTAAATGACCTCTGTTCTGATTGGCTGTGCCTCGATCAGAAAGCTTCCTGGGCTGAAACACTCTTTACAACTTTGCGGTGAGTGGGTGGAGCCAAAACGCTGTAGGCTGCATAGGTGGGAGTATGAGAATGCGATGTTTTCTGTGACATCACAAAAGCAAGGATTCCAGACGGTCTGTTTCGTGGAGCTCAGTTTCCACATATGGACGGTACAGACTGTGTACTTCAATACTTTAATAGTGTTCGCATACTAAAAACTCAGAATGTCAAAGGAAGCGAGGAAATATCCAGGATATGGGCCCTTTAATGCCAATATGCACATATATAATCTGTATGTATACATGCGTGCACACACATCTACATAAGATTCGACTTATTATTCTCTCTCCGCTTTCCTGACTTTGTTAATGCCGATCTCCCTTTTCCTGCAGCCTCACACTCCCCACCTCTCTGTCTCTCTTGCAGGTGTTATTGTGTGTGTGTGTGTGTGTGTGTGTGTGTGTGTGTTGAGGGGGGCTGAGAGCTTCCTGAAAATTCCGCTCGGCTGCTCTCCCAGAGGACCCCCCCCTTACCCCCCTCCACACGTCTGTCCTTCACTCTCTCCCTCTCTTCCGTCCTCTCTCTCTCTCTCTCTCTCTCTCTCTCTCTCTCTCTCTCTCTGCGCTACACCCTTTTTCCGGAGTCCTTCTCACATCGCTCCCGCTACGCCGTCTCCTATTAACGCCGTCTTCCATTAAGCAGCGCCGCAGGATGTATGTGTGTGCGCGCATGTGGGTGCATGCGAGCGTGTGTGTGCGCGCATGTAGAAAGGGAGGCTCTTCACTCTTTCCAGTGGGTGTTGGCGTCAGCGCTAAAGCCTCAAAGAGAAAGAAAGGGAAAAAAAAAAAAAAAAAAAAAAAAAAATCACAGCCCACCCCCCTCACTCCCTCTCCCTCTCTCGCACGCTCTTGCACTCCGTTTTATAGCCGGGGTTTTTCCGAGGCGGTGCTTTAGCAGAGCTCCCAAAATAGCCCCTCTCTGTCTCTCCCTCTCTCTCTCTCTCTTTCTCTCTCCGTCTATTCTTCCTGTCCCCTCCCCACCCTCAATTACACCCCATTTTAACTGTCCCCCTTTCTCTCTCTCAACCCTTTTTTCCTTTGCCTCTCTCTCATTTTCCCCACTCTCTCACATCTCCCTGATAAACAAACTCTCCCACTCCCTATTCCGGAATCACCACCGTAACTGTCCATCTCTCCTGCTTTTCCTCCGTCTTTCTCTCTCGCCCTTTTTCACTCTCTCAATTTCCCTCCACTCTCTCGCTCACTCTCCTGACTCCCCCTGTTTAATTTCCCGTCTCCCTCTCTCTTCCCATCTTTTCCTATCTCTCTCTCGAGTCACTCCCCTTTACCTCTCCCTCTCTCCTTATCTCTCTTTCCCGAATTACTTCGCTTTACCTCACTCTCTCCCCTCCCTCTTTTCCCATCTCTCTCTTTCTCTCACTCTCCTGACTCACCCTGCTTAACTGCCCATCTCTCTCTCTCTCTCCCCCCATTTTTTCCTATCTCTCTCTCTCCTCCCTCTTTTCCCATCTCTCTTTCTCTCACTCTCCTGACTCACCCTGCTTAATTGCCCATCTCTCTCTCTCTCTCTCCTGAGTCACTCTCCTTTAACTCTCTCTCTCTCTGCTATTCCAAGAATTTGGGGGTGAGCGAGCGGCAGCGCGGCGTTTGTTTTCGGCCAGCTGGAACGAGCCGGCACACCCACACGCACACAATGCCGCGCTGTTACTCGGCGGCCTTGGGGACGGTCTCCGCTCGGTTCAATAAACGGCCGCTGTTACAACGTCTATCACGACATTCGTCCTCATTCCGCAGACCACCTGTGTTCACCCTCTCCCTTTACACCCCGCACAAAGTGCAGGTCAGTGTGGCTGTGCATTGGAGCTCGGGGACCTGCCCTGAGTGAGTACAGGCGGTTTGGTGGGTGTCGGGCAAAGAAACGACAGGGCATGTATGGGGGTCAAAAAGAACGAGGGATAAAAAATGGCAAATGTCAAAATAACACTGAATTCATGCCTTGGGGCCTCCCGAGACAGCACATGCGAGACGGTGTCTTTCCTCTGAGCAGAAGTACAGCAGACCGGCGTGCCACTCAATCCGAAGGGGAAACAAATCGGAATTTAACGAAGACTGAACGAAAAACATACGTCAGCATCCATTCTCCATCAGACCGAACATTCTGGAGTTGGAACGATGTCGGATATCTCAGAAATTGAGGGATGGGTTAGCGAACAAAATACAGCAAAAAATGATTTTTTTTTTACTAAAGTGGGCGGAGCATGGAAGAGTCAACTGCTTATGTTGATCCAACATACAAAAAGTGATGGTGCTAAAGACGCCTTTCCTTTCTCTGCAAACAGAGCAAGAGCAATGAAAGAGAGCAAAGACAGAGAGACAGAGAGAGAGAGAGAGAGAGAGAGAGAGAGAGAGAGAGAGTGAGAGACAGAGAGACAGAGAGACAGAGAGAGAGACAGAGAGAGAGACAGTGAGAGACAGAGAGAGAGAGACAGAGAGAGCAAAAGCAATAAAAGAGCAGAGAAGGAGAGAGAGCGCAATGAAAGCGTGAGAGCAGTCAGAGAGAAAGACGAGAGAGAGATAAGAGATCAGAGAGCAATGAAAGAGAGCAAGAGCAGCAGAGAGAGAGACAGTGAGAGACAGAGACAGAGAGAGAGAGACAGTGAGAGACAGAGAGAGAGACAGTGAGAGAGAGAGAGAGAGAGAGAGAGAGAGAGAGAGAGAGAGAGAGACAGAGACAGAGAGAGAGACAGAGAGAGAGAGACAGAGACAGAGAGAGAGACAGAGAGAGAGAGAGAGAGAGAGAGAGAGACAGAGAGAGAGACAGTGAGAGAGAGAGAGAGAGAGAGAGAGAGAGAGAGAGAGAGAGAGAGAGAGAGAGAGAGAGAGAGAGAGACAGTGAGAGAGAGAGAGAGAGAGAGAGAGAGAGAGAGACACACTTTGTGAAAGCAGATGCTGTTTCAGTTCCCCCATTTTTTTTTGGACCGGGAATCTTCAGACAAAGGATTTGCCCTCAGGGTTCCCCTACCTACGTAATATTCTCTCTCTTTCTCCGTGATCTACCTTTCTTTTTTTCTGTTTCTCACTCAGGCCGTATCTGTGTGTGTTTGGTTTTTTCATGTGAGACAGAAAAATTGGCACTTACCGCACACTGCGCTGCCATAGAACTCCCAATACACACCGGGGTCGTCGTCGGCCCGACCCTGCAGGTCCGCAAAATAATCTATGGAGAGAGAAGGGGAGGGAGAGAGAGAGAGAGAGAGAGAGAGAGAGAGAGAGAGAGAGAGAGAGAGAGAGAGAGAGAGATTAGAGACGAATATTGCAGTCAACAGTGCCTAGATGCCACTTGCCATGGCTTTGTGTTGCCAGCAGGGCCATTAATAACACAGAGTGACAGAAAAGAGAAGGGGGGGCAGAGAGAGAGAGAGGCAGAGTGAGACAGAGAGAGAGAGGGAGAGAGAGACAGAGAGAGAGAGAGGCAGAGTGAGACAGAGAGAGAGAGGCAGAGTGAGACAGGGAGAGTGAGACAGAGAGAGAGAGGCAGAGTGAGACAGAGAGAGAGAGAGAGGGGGAGAGAGAGAGGGAGAGACAGAGGGGGGAGAGAGACAGAACAGAGAGACGGAGAGAGAGACAGAGGACAGAGAGAGAACAGAGAGAGGGGGAGAGAGGGAGAGAGAGGGAGAGAGGGAGGAGGATTTGATTAGAAAGCTCCGACAGAGGGAAACAAATTGGGGGAGGGGCTGTAAATCAGCGCGGCCGACAGCGCATCAGGACACACACACACGCACACACACAATCAGTCCCCTGCCTGTTCGCCCTTTCTCTCCCCCCAGCCGCCTCTCTACTCACATCATTTAGCCAACACACACACACACACGCACACACACAGAGTCGGGACCCAGTGGCTTTGTGCCAATAATCAGCTTCCGCTCTCCTCAACCGCCGGCCACAACCTCCATCTCCATTTTGTGGTTCAAGCACGAACCAGCCGTTTCATCCAGCAGCTCACCGGGGGCGGGGGCGGGGGCGGGGGCGGGGGCGGGGGCGGGGCTGCCGTCGGAATTATAATAAAAACATCCCGATCCAAAAGCTTCACACCAGCATCCCTTCAGCTCGGCAGCAAAACTGGATTCGTGAGTCTGACCGTCAGTGGTCTCCTCTTTCATCAGGCAGGAGAAAGGACGGTGGCCAGCACTGCTGCTAATAAACGAAACTTTAATCGGCCGCTGGGATTACGGGGATTTTCACAAGAGGAAACGTTAGGAAGACTAAGGAAGCTAAGCAGCGACCCAGGTCTTCAACTAAAGACACTCAAATAAACCAGCCTAGCTAAACAGCTAGCCATGTTTATGGCTAATCTTGGAAAGATGCTAAAGTAGATGAGCTAACTAACGAACTAACGAACTATTTTTTCGACTAACATGTACAAGGCAGATGAAACTAGAGGACCAGCTAACCATGTTTCTGATACCAAAGTAGAAATAGACGAGCTCACTACGTTTCCAACTAGCATGTTGGAGGCGCACAAAGGAGATCGAGCTAGCTAACTAACTAGCTAAGCTTGTTTACAAATAAAAGGCCAATCAATCCAGAAGAGATTAACCAGACAATCATATTTCTTCCAAATGGTGGGAAGACACCACTACAGGCCAGGCTAGCTAACTAGCCACCAATGTTTCTGACTAACGTTAGGATAATCCCACTACAGACCAGGCTAGCTAACTAGCCACCAATGTTTCTGACTAACGTTAGGATAATCCCACTACAGGCCAGGCTAGCTAACTAGCCACCAATGTTTCTGACTAACGTTAGGATAATCCCACTACAGGCCAGGCTAGCTAACTAGCCACCAATGTTTCTGACTAACGTTAGGATAATCCCACTACAGACCAGGCTAGCTAACTAGCCACCAATGTTTCTGACTAACGTTAGGATAATCCCACTACAGGCCAGGCTAGCTAACTAGCCACCAATGTTTCTGACTAACGTTAGGATAATCCCACTACAGGCCAGGCTAGCTAACTAGCCACCAATGTTTCTGACTAACGTTAGGATAATCCCACTACAGACCAGGCTAGCTAACTAGCCACCAATGTTTCTGACTAACGTTAGGATAATCCCATTACAGACCAGGCTAGCTAACTAGCCACCAATGTTTCTGACTAACGTTAGGATAATCCCACTACAGACCAGGCTAGCTAACTAGCCACCAATGTTTCTGACTAACGTTAGGATAATCCCACTACAGGCCAGGCTAGCTAACTAGCCACCAATGTTTCTGACTAACGTTAGGATAATCCCACTACAGACCAGGCTAGCTAACTAGCCACCAATGTTTCTGACTAACGTTAGGATAATCCCACTAAAGGCCAGGCTAGCTAACTAGCCACCAATGTTTCTGACTAACGTTAGGATAATCCCACTACAGGCCAGGCTAGCTAACTAGCCACCAATGTTTCTGACTAACGTTAGGATAATCCCACTAAAGGCCAGGCTAGCTAACTAGTTAGCCACCACATTTCTAACTAACAAAACGGAGGAGACTTGCCGACTCCGTTCCCTCGACTCCGAAACAGACCGTAGCTAAGTAGCTAACCATGTTACTGACTAATGTGTAGAGAGTTCTGAATTACAGCAGGCGAACAAACAAGCTAGCGAAGCTCCAAACAATGGGGAAAATATATCTGCCTGACCGACTGACGTCGTTTCGACCAGCGTTGAGCGTCTATCAGAACAGGTTTAGCTAACCAGCTGAAAACACTGAAACGCAAGAGTTGAATTACGACTTCGTAAGTGGGACACAGAGCAGCCAGGGCACCTGGCAGACGCCCAGAGGCAGCACTACTGCCGTCACTATCGCAACGCTCGCACAGAGCCAGCGAGTCGTTCTGCTCGCGGCAGCGAAGCCGAAGCGGCTCCAGATGTTGCTGCAGTAAAGATGAAGGCTGGAATCCTGACCAGCTGCTGACCCGAGAGCCGCATGGCCGTTTTTCTCCCGCGATGATTCAGATTAGAAACGGCCGCGGCGCGCGGGGAGTGTGAATGTGGGGAGAGAGAGAGAGAGAGAGAGAGACAGAGAGACACAGAGAGAGAGAGAGAGAGAGAGAGAGCGAGCGAGCACAGGAGAGGGAGGCTTTAAATGGCAGACAGGGTGGAGGGGGAACGTTTTAAATGCTAAGTAGGAAGAAGTGATTAGAGGAGCGAGCGAGCGAGAGCAGGAGAGATAGAGAGAGAGAGATTGTGTGCGAAGGCGAGTGAGAGCGTGCTCTGATTGCTTCCCCTCAAAGGGCTCGGCGCAGACTGGGCTCCGCTTGCGTAACGCACACACTCGCGCAGTGAGAGAGCGCGAGCGAGCGAGCAGGGTTGAATGCCTCCTCAGCAGAGGGCAGGTCTCCCATCGTGCAGGCTTCACTTCATACAGCCACACACACGCGCACACACATTCTACATACATACATAAATATATATATACATACATACAGAGAGAGAGAGATTAAATAAATAAGAAATATTTTTTTTCTGCTTTGACCATCCGGACCATCCATAGCAGCGAAAAGGCTGAAAGCTGCATGTTGCTATGAACCCGTGATTGCAGCGCTCTTGTTCAAATACAGCTTTTAAATGACTTTTAAAGCTGCATTATCCAGACTACGC
>NC_051235.1:3940000-3942500 GCF_015220715.1 Pygocentrus nattereri | reverse complement strand
TTTACATCATGTTTAAATTTCATGAAGAATGGACCAAAAGAAACGGCCCAAAATTGCTTAGACAAAAATGAGTTACATTAAAAGTAAAGAAGGTTTTTCCTTCTGCTGTAAAGTTACCGTCAGAGGTTTTGTTCCAACAACAAATGGGATTATTTGAAGCAGCAACCAACTTCTAGGACTGAACTTTGGAGGTATGGAAAAGGTGTAATAAAGGCAGAGTGGACACACTGGACACTGAGCAATTTGATATGATCTTTAGTTGTTGAGGCGTCTGTGCCAGCTTTTGTCCCGCCACTGAAAAATGAATAACGTAATGAATTGCCGTTTTGACTGGAATGAATACACAGAAGAACAGTGGTGTCCCACTGTTTGGAGCCATTTCTGTGTGTCCACTCATCATTTAAACAGAAAGGACAGCCAATCAGCTGTTTTCAATTATTTTATTTTTAACATATTTAAATAAAGTATGTTTTTGCGATTTTCCTAGGATGTATGAATGGATGAGCTGGCCGAGTGCCCGTGTACCTGGTGCCGTCCTGTGCGCTGCAGTTGATGTCCGCTCCATGCTGCAGCAGGTGCTGGACGATGGAGAACCAGCCGCGAGCGCATGCCTCGTGCAGCGCACAATATCCTGCATTATCACGATGATTTACATCGCACACCTTATTCTCCAGACAGTACAACACCACCTCCTACACAGACACAGAGAGAGAGAGAGAGAGAGAGAGAGAGAGAGAGAGAGAGAGAGAGAGAGAGATAAATACACCACTACTATTACACAGGATAAGCTAACAAAAACAATCAGTCAAATTACAAATTATAGACGGACGAAGACAAAAAGGAGAAAAAGAAACGATTCTGCTTTCATAGCTACTGTTGCTACATCAGACAAGCTTTACAGAAAATTTCATTCAACTTTATAAACAGTAGCATATTTGTTTTTGTGAAATTATATAGTGTATTATCAACTTAAGTCAACTCATTTTCATCATTTCTTTTTTGTAATGTTCTGACCGTAAGAAAACACCTTAGCAACCACCTGGAATGCCACGTCAGTGGTCTAGCAACACCTTAGCAACCACCTGAGACATAAAGGTGGGTGAAATGGCGAAATATAAAATTTTCATGATAAACTAAAGGCCACAATCATTTTTTCACACATCTGATCAGTTGGAGCAAAGAACAGAGAATCAGTAGGAATACCACAGCAATAGCTTAGCAACACCTTAGCAACTGCTTGGGATTACATTGCCATGGCTTCGTCACGTTAACTAGAGTTCGCATCTAATTTATATTGACACTTGTTTTGCATGTGGGTGATAAAATAGATCTAATGTATGCAAATGTAAACAATTTTGTTTTCAAGAAAAACATCTGACTGGCTGGCTTAGCAGAAAGTTCACCAGCTTTGGCCGTTTCAATCTTGCTAGCCAGCTAATGTTTTAGACTGACACAACAAAGATCGCCAACGTTACATGTGCAAACATCTGTAAGTAACAAAGTCATTTTGCATAGGAGCATCTACAAAATACATTAATGTACATGAATGATTCAAAGGAGTCAATGCACTGAATGAAAAACAATCGTTGCTGAACTGACTCACTAGCAGCGCTCCAAAGTCTTGGCTGCATTTCTCGGCCACTACGTCATAGAAGCAGTGAAGGACCCTTCGTTCGTTCGATTTCGAAGAAAACAGCATTACAAAAATGGCGAAAAATGGGACTCATTGGAGGAGCTTGTTTTAAAACATAAGTTTACGTCCTTAAATTCTTCGTTGTTACGTTAGAGTGTAAAATTATTAATTAAACTGATGAATTGATGAATATCGTATTTCACGATGAAGTATTTGTATATATGTAGTTTATTGCACTACATAACCTGTTGCCGTATTAGCTACCATAGCAACAAACACAACGCAGTGGGAGTTTCGGACCACCATTTTAAGAGGCAGGACCTTTCTGGTCCTGTCCAGTCGGAGTGAGATGAGCAGCAGTGAGCAGTGATTCTGTTTTTAACTGCTTTAAAATGACGTCAGACTCAGGAAAACGTCCTTCACGTGTCCTTATTAAAGAAGGCCGAGAGGAAGACGTCGTGCTCTGAGACACATAAGCTGGACATCTGTCCCACCGCCGTCTTTTAAAGATCAGAGCATGAACTTCGTCTCCTCTGCAGACCAGTTTCTGCTCCGCCATGTTGAACGTTTTAAACTTTTGCCAGAGCCAGTTTATGAGTTCTCTGCTTTTGCTGTGACAACGCACACACGCAGAATGTACTTACACGTTCCGATAGGGAATGCAATCGGATTCAGGCTTTTACATGGCTATTAGTCTTTTATTTAACTGATTATTTACATGACTACCCGCCACGTTCAATTGGATAGAAACTGTATTCTGAAAGGCCTCAATCGGACTAGGCTATTCCGATTGAGATGCTTACATGGATGGTCGGATTATTAACAGATTACCAGGCTGCATGTAAACCTGGCTATTGACTCCTTTCA
>NC_051235.1:3915000-3930000 GCF_015220715.1 Pygocentrus nattereri | reverse complement strand
ATTCTGACCACAGTTTCTACGCGATTAAACGAGGTGGGTAATCCTGTAAATAATCTGTTAAATGAAACAATAACAGCCATGTAAACACATGTATCTGATTACATTCCCTATCGGAAAGTTTGTGTGTTCACGTCATAGCGAAAGTTCATAATGTTCGACATGGTGGGAGAAGAAGAAGTTCACGCTTCAAATTTGACAAGAATTTTAAAAATAAGTAACGCATTCCAGACCTAATTTAGGCAGTACTTGAAAAGTCGTCACGGTAACGTTCACACTAATTGGTTGTCTAAGCAAGCGAATAATTTTGGATCTGATTGCTTGTACTGTTTGCCGTAAATGAAGATTTCCATTCGATTGTTGAGCACAGCGCACATATCAACACCTCAGAACATCGGACTGGCGAAAATCCGTAAACACAGCCAGTTGGATTAGATTAGATGCAGCGAGGCTCAATCCTGCACTTCGGCTAGCTAGCCATGTTGGCCATTCGGACTAATTAAACGTTATAACGTGATATGGCAAAATATCACTACTTTCAATTTTCACAATATCCATTACATCATCGGAACAAAAACGGGAATCTACAAAATTGTTACTTTACAGGAGAAGGAAAAATGTTCTTTATTTTAACGGACATTAATGTAATATGATTATCGTAATAATTTCATAAGTTTTTTCGTTGGTCTGTTCATCACGAAATGTTTACACAATGCGAAGAGTAACTGAGCTTATCAAATACGGAAAAAAATTTAAAACCGGCAAAAACGGAGATGGAAGGTTTTGGCGCTGCGATAACGATAAATATCAATAAGTTGGCCGCCGTACCGACAAGTACGAACCGAGGTTTTGACTTTAACTTCATATCAAAAACAAACAAAAACACGTACAAAACCTAATTTAACAGCTTTCAAACCCAAACGGCCACGTGCTAAAAAGATGGTTCTTCAAAAGGTTCTTTAACAAAGAAAATGGTTCTACACAAGACGCTTTGTATGATTAAAGGGTTCTTTGCATGGTGAAATCGTTCTTCAGATTGCTGAGAACTCATCTGGTTCTAAACAGAACCCTTTTCAAAAGGGTTCTATGTAGAACCATGAACACAAAGGCTAAAGGGTTCTTTGCATGGTGAAATAATTCTTCAGATTGACAGAGAACACGTTGTATATGGTTCTTTACAGAACCTTCTTAAAAGGGTTCTATGAACCTTTTGTGTGATTACATGATTGCGTGGTGAAACCCTCCATCAGTCTGAAGAGCCACTTCACCATGCAGGACCATGTAAGCACGCAAAGGGTTCTTTGAGTGTTCGTGGTTCTACGTAAAGAACCTTTTTAACTGTGTCAATCTACAGTTTAGAACCTGCACTTTCTCCGCTGGTAGAACTGCGACTCTGAGGGGTTCAAGGTTTCCGGAACCAGCGGAGCCCACCCGAACCCCCCACGCCCCCCTCCTCCTCACCCCGAGTCAGATTTCAAACGATGAGCGCCGCGAGCCCCGCGAGCCCGAGCGCGAGGCAGGAAAGGGTTAAAGATTTCCGGCGCGCGAGTGGGAGAGAAAGAGCGAGGTCAAAAAACGCGAGCCAGAGAGAGCGAGAGAGAGAGAGAGAGAGAGAGAGCGCGAGGGGGAGAGAGAGAGAGAGAGAGAGCGCGAGGGGGAGAGAGAGAGCGAGAGCGCGAGGGGGAGAGAGAGAGAGAGCGAGCGAGAGAGAGAGAGAGAGAGAGAGAGAGGGAGAAAGAGAGAGCGCGAGAGAGAGAGAGAGAGAGGGAGAAAGAGAGAGCGCGAGAGAGAGAGAGAGAGAGAGAGAGAGAGAGAGAGAGAGAGAGAGAGAGAGAGAGAGAGGGGGAGAGAGAGAGAGCGCGAGAGAGAGAGAGCGAGAGAGAGAGAGCGAGAGAGAGAGAGAGAGAGCGCGAGGGGGAGAGAGAGAGAGAGGGGGAGAGAGAGAGAGAGAGCGCGAGGGGGAGAGAGCGTGCGGACGTTATGTGTGTGCGCTAGTGAAAGTGTGCGCGTGCTTATGTGTGTGCGCGCGACAAGCGAAAAGGGTAGAGGGAGCGAGCGCGAGGGAGAGACGAGACAGCGCGATATAAAAAGGAAAGGGAGGGAGAGGCGGTGCGCACGACGGAGGAGGGAGAGAGAGAGAGAGAGAGAGAGAGAGAGAGAGAGAGAGAGAGAGAGAGAGAGAGAGAGAGAGAGAGAGCGTGTGTGCGCGCGCGAGCGCTAAGCGATCGCTCCGTGCCTGTCAGGGGCTCTCACATGTCACACTCCGTCTCACGCAGAATTAATGAGATGCGAACGGAGCGCGAGAGGAGGCAGCCAGCCGCAGAGAGAGAGGGAGAGAGAGAGAGAGAGAGAGAGAGAGAGAGAGAGAGAGAGAGAGAGAGAGGCAGACAGAAGCACACAGGGAGGAGGGAAGGGGGACGACAAGGAAGCGAGGCAGCGCGAGGAGAAAAACACACACACACGCGCGCGCGCGTATTCCAATCTTTGTAGGCCGTTCCCATGTCCTTCTGCGCGAGAGTCGGTTAACACCGCTGCGCTCCACCAAAACCAACCCTAACCGTAACCTCAACGACCAGACAGACCAGCCGTCCAAAGATTTGCCCCGTGTTGTTTTTATAATAGTTTTCGCATCAAAAAGGCAAGTCCAAATGGGGACCAAGAAAATGTCCCCACTTTGTCAAAATGCCCATTTCTTTTCACCCAGATGACATTTGGTCCTCATGAAGCGCTGCACACACGTATTCCTTCCACGTAAAGCACTGAACACACAAACATCTGGTTCTCACCTAATGCAAAAAAACAGCACCACAAATGACTAAATACAAACACAGAGTCCACACAAAGCAGCCAACGCACATCTTTGGTCCCCATTAAGGACAAAATACGTCTGCAAAGCAATACACGCACACACACAGTCCCCGCAAAGCAGCGAAAACAAACTCACAAACACACACAAACCCAAAGCGGCTTACCTCGTAGCCCAGGCGCGCGGCCCTCTGCAGCAGAGTCTCACCAGCGTTTTTGTTGACGATGAGCCGGCGGGCCTCAGGGGGCATGGGGCGGCTGGCCGGCGGCTCCGAGGGCACCGGGGCGGGCACCGGGGTCACCACGGCAACGGGCGCCACAGCTGCGGGCTGGAGAGGTGGCGAGGGCGGAGCGGCGGGAGACGAGGGGGAGGAGGTGCGGGGCCTGACCGGAGAGGGTCCGATACAGTCCGATGGAGAGCGCTTGGCGACCTGCACACAAACAAAGTTGTTTATATTCATGTGGCAAACAAGAGCGGGGACAGGGGACAAACACGCGGGGGCCATTACCGGCATGGCGCATGCGCGCGCATGCAGGGCCAGGTAAGGACGTAAACAGTTTAAAACAGGCACTCCCCGCTCTCAGTGTGTGTCCGTGTGTGTGTGTGTGTGTGTGTGTGTGTGCGCGTGTGCGTGCGCGCGTACGTGTGGCGAATGGAAAGCCACAGACCGGCGGACGTTCCTCCATCAGCGAGCGCGCCCTGCCAGGGAAAGCTAAACAGGAAACACACACGCACACGCGCTCGCTCGCTCTCACGTTCACTATCTATGGAGACCAGCAGGGCGGAAGAAAAGAGGGCGAATGGAAAATGTGTGTGCGCTGTGTGCGCGCATGTGTGTGTCTGGCAGCGGGCCAGTGAGATCATGCGAGCAGAGCGAGGGCTGGGAGTCCGCCCACCCCAGAGGAGTTCCACAGCAAAGCAGCTGTCAACACACACACGCACGCACACACACACACACACACAGAGCGCAGCGCCGTAACAGCCACCGCTCGGAGACAGCGAAGGTTGCGCTCAGTGTGAGGCGTCGCTCCGGGAGAACACTTCCACTTCTCAAAATCTGGCCACGCAAACACAAAACTCATTCTTACCACTCGCCAGAATAACGCAACCCTTTTACGTCGATTCCAGACAGCGCTGTCTGGACATGCTGCATCCCTAAAACTGGAACCAGCTCTGTAATTCGGGGAAGTGGGAGTGTTTTTTCCTCCTTTTCCCCCAAAATACCAAGAAGCCACCATTTCCTAGCGAATCTAAAAGCCATAGAGCGGCGTGACGGTGCCCGATTTACTGAATTCAGCGAAGCCTTTTTTTCTATTCCCATCATCATGTCGAAAGCTATCCATCAAATTCACTACTCAGTTCCACTGTGGAAACCACCCCACATCCAGATGGTGCTGAGGAACCAGAGTTAGCCAAGCTTTACTGCTAGTCTGACACTGGGTTTGCAGTTCGCCATCACGAAACTCCTTCTTAGCACTTGCTAGAATAACATCAATTCCAGACAGTGCCATCTGGACACGCTGCATCCCAACGGAAAGAAGCTCCGTAATCCAGGAAACTGGAAGTGTTGTTTTTTTTCCTGTTTTTCCACAAAATTCTGAAAAGTTGGTCATTTTCCAGCAAATCAAGAAACCAGAGACATGACACGGCGGCATTTACCGAACTCTGTCAAGCTGCTTTGGTCCATTTGTCAAGCCAATCATCTCAAAAGCTATCCTTTAGATTTCCACCGTGGAAACTCTTCCACATCCAGAAGACGGGCAACCATGCTTCCTTTGCTGATCTCTGGTTTTGCAGTTGCGCAAATGTCTACCCACACATTGCTCCAGTCAGAACATGAATACAAATAAGCTATGACCAGCTATGCTGGCTAGCTAGCCAAGTTTAGCTAGGAACGCCAGGAATAGTAAGCAAAACTAAAATATAATAAAGCATACTGTACAAGATCAGTTGTTTTTGGGCCAAATAACTCCCAAGTCCTTCTGGGACAGCAGTTAGCATGGAATCCCACCAATTCCTAGTAAAATAGTCAAATATTCAAATGACGACAATAATTGGTCAAACTCTGAAGTGCGCAGACCCTGGACGCTACTCAAACTGATCATTCCGGCTGTACTTTCTGCACTTTCTTACTCATCGTATCAAGTAGCTTAGTATTTCGTCTTGATATTGCAGTCAAACTTTCAACATCATGCTATTTTATGACACCAAGTATAATTATGTAATTTCCACACAGTATCTATACACAGTTCCACCCCCACTTCCACATGGAAAGGTATGTGGACCAACGTTAGCAATAAAAAGTTTGCGTAACACAGGCTGCTCTTTCGGCAGCTTAAAAAATTTCGCTCGTGGAATTGAAGTTCTCTCTCCTCATCATGACACAGTCTTCTAAAGTCTCCGTTGCGCTACCATAAAACGGACCAGGGACGCTGAATTGGAATTTTAATTCGTCCTTTTGTGTGACAGATTAATGAAATCAGCCACTTCAGGTTGATTAAAATCAGCTGTGACCTTCTTGCGCCACCAGATGCTTTTCCTGTAATGACATAAAGCAATTTACTTCAGCTTAGTCCAAGAACGAGCGACCTAACGGAGTTTGCTGGGAAACTGGCGCATCAGAAATGCGTAGAAAGCAGAGGATGGCATAAGTCCATATTGGGAAGGGTCAGGGAGGGGAACGTGGATGATTTACAGCCTCGTAAGCGTTTTTCAAGTCGTGCGTGCGAGCGCGCGTTCGTGCCTGCACGTGTGTATTAATAAACGTGGGCTGTTACTGCGTGAGTCATTTAAAGAATCTCCTTCACGAGGGAGACATTTTGCTCCGCAGGGGGAACGGGGAGAGGGAGAGAGAGAAAGAATGAGAGAGCGCGAAGAGGAAGACAGAACGTATGCAAGACAGAGGGGAAACAGCACAGAAAGGGAAAGCGAGAGCGGAGGGAGAGAGAGAGAGAGAGAGAGAGAGAGAGAGAGAGAGAGAGAGAGAGAGAGAGAGAGAGAGAGAGAGAGAGAGAGAGAGAGAGAGCGCATGAGAAAGAGAAAGAGAGAGAGGGAAAAAAGAAGCAAGCGATCGAGAGTCCAGACTTCAGATGGCCTTCACCCCTCCTCCCCCCTCCCTCCGCTGGGAGATTGCGTTTCGGTGCAAGAAGAGGTCACAGCAGTCACTCTCTGAACACACACACACACGCGCGCACACCCACCCCAGTCACCACAGAGTCAAGCTAGAGGAGCGCCCGGCGCCTAATTGGGAAGATTAACGCTGTTGTGATTGGAGACAGATTCTCAAAATAGCTCTGAAGCGAAGCAAGAAAGCACGCAGAATTTCCCCGGCTAACACCACACAGTGCCGTGAGAGAAAGCCGAACTGAGTGAAGTCTTACAAAGTGTGTCGGTGTCAGACCGAAACCTCATAACCTTGTTTTCATATGAAAACACCAGCTGCTCTTTACGTTGTCGGAACGTTTCACAATGAATGGACCAATAGAAACTAAAATGACCTGCGATACAAAATGTGCACTGAAGCTTTTAACATTTTCTCCTTCTCCTGGAAAACTTCCCATTTTGGACACTCTTTACAACAGCAACGTCCCATCCCTACCAATAACTTTTAAGGATGTGCCGATGTGGGAATTGTGGGTCGATGCAGATCTATAAACATTTAGTATACATATCTGTTGATTCGGAATCTGATTCATAAACATCTATAAAATTAAGTTTGGACTGCATCTACTTCGAGCTGCCCCCAACAAATTGTAATTACACTGCTGTTAATCCAACAAAAACGCGCCAGGAATTGCCAATTCCCGTATGCCGTAGGAAAATACCTTTTGTTGTAGATACCTGCTGATACTGATGTCGATAACTAAACATTAATAGCAATATAATCGGGACTGGATCATCATAACGTACAAACGCAGTCAATTTTTTTTTTCCAAAATTTTTTAAGCAATACCTGCATCTACCGATATCATCCAGATATCATGGTGCATGCCTACTTCCCTTTGTATTTATTTTGATTTAAAATTCCATTAAAATTGGCTGAATTCCGTTATTCGATGCCATTAATCAGGCTAAATTCAGAAAACATAAAAAGCTGAATTTTGGATATAGCTATATTTCCGCCGTCACGTCAAATTTTCGTCTCTGAAAGAGAACTCTTATTTAGATCGATGTAATTTCTGGATCTTTTCTGTTCTCCGCAGATGTTCCCACAACGCATGAACCGCTAGCTTTTTCAAACACTAAAGGGCAATGCTAAAATAAAAGACGGCATGTTTTCATAGAAGAGCACTGGCACATATATGCAGGAGAAGTGAATGAGTGTACGGAGGGTGTGAATATGAGCACATGTCGGCCCTTCATGACTCACCTTGAGCGGAGGGGCGGGGCTGAGCTCAGGGCTCTCCTCATTGGCCGTGAGCATCCTGAGCTCTCGCTGGCCGATGTGTTTGGTCTTGCACGGCCGCTTGCCCTTGGGCTTCTCGAGGTCGCCGTGGCGATGCAGGCGGGGTGTGAGGTCGTCGCTGTGGTGATGAAGGCGGGGCGAGAGGTCGTCACTGTGGTCGGGCGAAAGGCCACCACGGCGGTGCTCCTTTAGCCGCTGACGCTTATCGGAGAGACGGGAGGGAGGGAGGGGCTTACAGTCCGGTGAACAGATTGCAGAGAGAACTGGGACTAGAGAGAGAGAGAGAGAGAGAGAGAGAGAGGGAGAGAGGGAGAGAAAGAGGGAGTCTCTTATAAGTACCATGAACCTGAAATGAATGGAGCTCGGTGAAGGTCTCGTTAGGTAACGCAGGCAGACAGACCCTCGTTAAGAGAGGAACAGTCCAACTAACAAACAAAACAAGCAGGCCAGTCGTGTGCGGGCAGACCTGAGCTTCTCTGTGGCAGCCACGTGACCACAGCACTGGATAATGCAGCCCAATGAAACAATAACCCAGAGAGAGAGAGAGAGAGAGAGAGAGAGAGAGAGAGAGAGAGAGAGAGAGAGAGAGAGAGAGAGAGACAGCGAAAATGAGAAAGCGAGAGAGAGCGTGAGCGTGCGGAGGGGAGCTCAGCTGAAACAGAGCGAGACCTGCGCTCCACATCTGTTCCATTATTCATCACTCTCTCGCTCTCTCTCTCTCTCTCTCTCTCATTCTCTCTCGCTCTCTCTCGCTCTCTCTCGCTCTCTCTCGCTCTCTCTCTCTCACACATGTATAAACGAGCGAATGCAGGGGAGAGAGAGAGAAATAAAGAGAGAGAGGAAGAGAGAAAGGGAAAGTCTGAGAAAGAAAAATAAAAATGAGAAGAAATAATGAGCAAGAGGATGAAAATAAATGGGAGAGAGAAAGAGTGAGAGAGAAAGAGGGAAAGGAAAAAAGGAACAATGAAAGAAAGGAAAATGGAAAGAGAGAGAGAGAGAGAGAAGGATAGAAAGGGTGTGCAGGAGTGAAACTCTCCCTCTGGACAGACGACGCACAGCGCTAACTTCCAACAGGCTAATTACGTCCCCGAGACCCCTTGAGACCCCCCACCACACACACACAGGCTCAATGAATAGCAGTGTAGGAAAAGGCAGCGCAACCGCTTTAACACTCACAACGAACGAACAAACACACACACACACCCACTCTCGCTCGCCCTGGGCCGAGTGTGAGCTGCGCATGTGTCTCGTCTCTCACACCCCGACACACACAACACAGATTAGTCTGCGGTGTGTTGTGTGTGAAGGGGCTCATTTTTAGAGCTTTGTGAGGACCGAATGTCCTCACCATGACACAATGACAATTTTGCACAAGTGGGGACATTAATAAGAGAAAAAAAGAGAAAGAAAAGAGCAGAAAGACTGAGCAGAGAGATTAAGGTTAGCTTTAGCTTACTGAAGGTTAAGTTTAGGTCTTACACAAGTTGGCTATATTATAATACAGAATGCAAGTCTATATAAACGTGTAAACACTAACGTCTGAATGTGTGTGTCTTAGTTCAAGGCAGATTTGGAAAGGGACATCTTGGGGACATCAGACTCGACATTAATGTGAGACTGGACAAACTCAGAGAGAGAGAGAGAGAGAGAGAGAGAGAGAGAGAGAGAGAGAGAGAGAGAGAGAGAGAGAGAGAGAGAGAGAGAGAAAATGCCACACACGCCATGCCTGCAGACTTTTGATAAAATGCCAGCACAACATCCAACAGCCAAGACACACACACACACACACACACACACTCTCCTGGTGTCGTAACACCATCGCCCAGACAAAGCATGCCTCAGCCCAATGAGCCATGAGATTCCACAACTGCGCAAATAGCTGTGTGTGTGTTTGTGCATGTGTGTGTGTGTGTGTGCGGCTGCTGTCAGTCAGCAGGACTCATTACCACCGGCCGATGACTGCGGAGAGGTGCGAGGGCGACAGGAAAAAAAAAAAAACCCTCCATTCTCCACTAATCTGCCTCATGCTCTTTATCCCTCCGTTTCCTTCCCTTGTTTCGGCACCACCTTCCACAAGTCCTCTCATGGCCACATTTTACACCCATCCTCGTTTATCCATCCCCGTCAGCCTCTTTGCCCTTCATTATTTATTAATGAACAATATAGAACAACAGTCTTATAATAAAATAATAATACAGTAAACCGCTTCAGCCAAATGCATATCCGCTAATGATGGTAGTGTGATGCTAACAGGCTTCCAAATAATTTGTAACCAGCAATAAAGTTCTAGTAAATTAAATATCCATAAAAGTTATGAAATTAATATCTAGAAATTAGTTCAACTAAAATTAACACCCAGAAATCAGGTCTTATAAAATTAATATACAGAAAGAATGTATATTAAAATAATATCCAGAATAAATTGCTAATAAAATCAACATCCAGAACAAGGTTCTAATAAAAACTAATATGCACAATGATTTTATATCAACAAAAAAATCCAGAATGAGGATTTAATTAAAAAAAAATAATAAAATGGTATTCAGAACACTTTGGATTTCAGTTGAAGATGAACAGCTTGATATTTTATTTTATTGGCTAAATGATCTCAAATCAAGCCCAAATATATGACATGACGGAGACCGAATTTCAAGGCAGTGAACTTTACACTACAGTTTATTATTCAAAACTGAATAACTTACGGTGCACAAAACATTGAAAAAAGCCTTTTGATGTCTAGTTACGAACAAAATAAGATCAAAATACTGAATAAAATAAGAACAATTACTAATACTACTTGTATATTAATAAGTATTATTATTAGTATGATGAATGATTCCATATAGTGAGAGTGAATTGGGACAGATCCCTAGAAAAAGCTGACACCCACATAGGGAGAAGCGTGTAGGGAACATCGGGGACAAGCAGTTTGAGCCACAGCCCGTGGTGTCAGGACGGGCTGAGTCAGGGCTAAATCCGTCCGTCCTTGCATGCTGACTGCGCATTCAGACACTCTCCCTCTCTCTCTCCCCCTCACACACACACACACACACACACACACACACACACACACACACACACACACACAAACAAACAAACAAACAAACAAACAAACAAAACGTAACATTCAGCTATATAGTCACCACTGGAAACCACAAAAAATAGAGTAGCTTGAATCAGAATCCAAACACACACAAAAACAGACATAAAAGGTACCAAACATCTGACTAGTTCCTGCATAGTGGGGACCTGCTCAAAATCAGAACTGCAAACCTCTATTAGAAGCCAAAGGTTTAAGCAAAAGCACTAAATATCTTCTGGTCATTCAAACTGCACACTGACAAAATATCAAAAACACAGCAACCAAGAAATTCTGGATATCTAATTTTCAAAATATAGTTTGGACAAAATATCTTACAGCAAAGCTTAACAAGGCAAAACTGTCAACAGTAAGAAACTAGAAGAACTTATACGACTCTACAAGAACTTTAGTTTTCAATTATTCCCATTATTAACATTGACATCACATTGCTCACTACTTTCTGAAAAAAGTACTCATTATTCATTGCTTTACTTCTATATTACTCTAAAACGCGAAGCTATACCAACCAAAACCAATATTCATTCTTTAAATACTACCACACTTTCAAATTAGCTCATTTTATAGCACTTAAGATCAAAAAGTAGAGCATCTATAAACATAGGCTACTGTGCTTAAGCGAGGGACACGCACAGGTATTTGAGTAGTTGGTTAAATGCACAAGGTGCCAGTATTTGAAGACTGAAATCACTGTTCATGAATTCATTACGTTTCATCACAATTCAGTGAAATGCTATTTAAAGCAAATTTTAAGCAAACTGTAAAATGTTGTATTTTACAACATGATCCTGCAGCCAAGCACATTTTCAAGGACGTGACTGATAAAGAAAAAAAAAGTGTAGCTAGGTGTGACCTAGCTTTTTCATTAATTAACTAATTAAGCAAACTTACTCTAGCTGATGCTGGCCACGTCCAGAAACATTGCAAATGTGTTCCTCTGACAAACTAACATGTTGGCAGATGTACGATGACGAGTCATCATCAGCATCCAGTGTTATGATGGCTAACTTTGTTAGCTCATTAGCTCAACTGATGAGGCAGCCTCCATTAACATAAAAATCTACCCATTTACTAATTACCATTTAGCCTAATAAAGTTTTAAAAGAAACTTTGCATGACAAAAATTACTTTTTTCAATTGTTTTTCCAGTTAATGTGTATTCTTCATTAACCCTTACTGATACTTGTACTGATACTACATGTACTTATACTTATACTTGTACTGATACTACATGGCTATTTTGCATTTTTTAGATAACGAACATGAGGTCATCTCTACGAACTACGTATTGCTAAATTTACCAGTCTTTCAATTAGTTACAATTTGCTGACTTGCAAACAAGGACTATCTTAACACATCGCAGGCAGTAGCGTTCAAACTCCTTACCCGTTTCTACATCAGGGTACGCCAGATCCTTCCTTCCCCATCCTTTCTCCTCCTCTCCACCCGTTCTGCCCTTCCTTTCTCCGCAGGCTCCACTGACAGGAGCGCAGAGGTTGGGCTGTGGGTCCCTCCGTGGAATTGCAGGCAGGGTGGGGCAGGTCTTGTCCCGGGACAGCACCCCCTGCCGATCCCACAACTCCTGCAGGTTCTGGAACTGCCGAGGTTTGCTGAGCCGCAGGCCAGTCAGCTCGATACAAACCTTCAGATTCTTCACTTCCTGCTCTGAAGGCTGCCGCCACACATCTACCAACAACAAATAAAAGGTTAACATTTACAAGCCTGCAGTCATTTTGCCACACATTCAATTTATGTTAAATCTGTTAACTACGTAATTTCTTGCAGTTAGTCACATAATTAGTTATGTACTCAATTACATTTAAATAAATTTCCATTCTGCAGTACTGCACACAGCAAAAACTTCAAACTCAAACCCAAATACCGTTTTGATTGAAAGTTGAACAATTTTAAATTTCACCAAATTCTTCCGCTTGCTTTTATGAACTATAATTGTTGACATAAAATAAATAAGATTTTAGTTATTAAGTTACAATTAAAATGTAAAAATTAGAAACTTAAAAACAATTTAATATTTGCAAGTTTGATGCATTTACTGTACATCAATGATTATATTGAATCTCTGGCTGTATTGTTGCTGATCAACAACATTCAATTGACAAATGTTTCATCAAGTTTACCAGGTTTGACTGAAATTAAGAATCACAAAATTGATAATTATTGGCAATTCTGTAGAACGTTTGAAGAAGTAATTTTAAAAGTGATTTTCATGACCAATTTTGAAATAACAAACTACCCACAAAAGTTTGTTAACATGCATTTTACTATTTTTGCATTTAAGTTTTTCCTCAATTCTGCAGTTTTTAGTAAGATCTAAACAACTTTCTATTTAATATGTTAAACTACAGTAGATTTATTTTAAGTATTTCATATTTTTAAAAATTGTTATTTCAAACTAACAAAAAACATGTTCCTTAATTTGAAACATTATGAAAAGTTAGTTGTATTCTGTCTTTTGAAATACTCATATAACCCATCAGATTTTGGCTGCAATTAGTTTGGGGGGGGCGGGGAGTTTCGGCTTCTCATTTGCCCAGGAGCAATAGATGTTTCGAGGTGAGCCGGACTCGAGGCAACAATGAAAAGTACAAAGTCCTTTTTGAGCACGTGCAGAAGAGAAGCTCTGTATGCTTCTGCCAAAGCAAGAAAAATGAAAGTCTCAATTGGGACGTTTAGTGTGTTCTTCTTTGGGACATTTACAGTTTCTGTGAGTGAGCGTCCTCAGAATACATGAAAAGACCACGAGATTGAAGATTTGAACAGACGCACACAAACACACTACAATTAGAGAGTCTCTAACACACACACACACACACACACACACACTTGTAGGCCGGGAGAATCTTGAAAAGGCCGGAGCGACACAAAGACTGTTTTGATGTCGGGCTGAAAACGCCCTTTAGCCCAAGCACAAAGCCGCAGCGACCCGGAGGACACACGCACACGGAGCCACGTGTGGGTTTATACCGAACATGTGACGCCAATAAAACACAAATCCAAGATGAATCAAAAAAAGACGATCAAACAAGAAGAACTAACAGCGTTAGAGTGACATAAATAGAGACAAATATGTATATCGGAAAAAACTTTAAGTCAATGGAACCAGACGTTTACAAAGTCATTTTAGGTCATTTCTTTTGGTCCATTCATCATATAATGTAAATGTCTTAAAATGAAAAACGTCAAAAATGGAGATTTGTTCCTATATGTATATGAAAACATCTTTATCTAAAGGTTTACAGATATCATGTATGATATCATTAACGCTTCGGTTTTGCTTTTTCCTCCAGTATTATCACTACTAATATGTAATACTACCTTTACCGGTTTGGTAATTTGGCTTAACTCCTTAAACTCTGCTTATTACTCTGTTATTAAGCCTGTAAATGACTGAGTACTTACTACACAACTGCCGTAATCCTTTTCCCAGTGGTTTGCAAAAGAGACCACCCTCTCATTTAATTTCCAGTTAATTGCCATAAAATATGAGCAAAGAGTCAAAGCAGAAAACATATTTGACTGAAAATTACATTCAATGACTAAAGACTAAAGACAACATCTGATTTTTCAGTGTGTCCAAGCCCTGCCTTTCTTATAGCTTCCAGTCTATTTTTTTCCCCCCTACACAAATCTACATGAAAATCTCTCAAGTTCAGTCATAGGAATTGATTGGATTTTCTACTTCAGAACAAAAATGACATAAAATAGCATTAGTAAATCAGCACACTACAAGACATCCTGTCAATACACAGTATGTATTACAATATAAATTTTTTTCTGATGTGTTGAAGAGACCAAAAAGATTTTTACTCCATGTTTTACATTTATGCTGCACTAAATCCAATTAATTTGATGTAGTTTATCATTAAAATTGTAAATACAGTCATATTGTCCACCTGAATTTTTCTAGGAGGATGAAAAATAATCCTTAACTTTTAATATAAATTAATATCACAATAATTTTATTCTAAGTACTTTGAGATCATTTCTGTTGAACCATTCGCTTTCAAATGGGTGAGAAAATAGATCTGAGGTTTGATATGACCAAAACAATGTGTTTCGTTTCAGGGATCAATTAAGATTTGGTCAGACAGACAGACAGACAGACAGACAGACAGACAGACAGAAAGAAAGAAAGAAAGAAAGAAAGAAAGAAAGAAAGAAAGAAAGAAAGAAAGAAAGAAAGAAAGAAAGAAAGAAAGAAAGAAAGAAGAAAAAAGAAGAAAGAAAGAGTGGTCTGTATTTTTTCTTTAACCTGAAATGAGTCTGGTCCTTTTGGCCGGTGCGGTTGTTTCGTCCTCCACTCCGTCTCTCTCCCTCCCTCGCTCCCTCTCTCCATCCCTCTCTCTCTCTTCGGCCGAGCGTGTGCAGTCAGGGTGGCCTTGGCTCTGCTCCAGGCCGAGCGGGCGTTTCCGGCCAGTTGCCGTGCCGACAGCGGCCCCCTCCCCCGCCTGTTCCTTCCTCTCCCTCTCATCCCTCGCTCTCTTGTCCTCCGGCGGGCCGCAGCGCTGCAGGACGGGGACGCGGTTACCACCTGCGTGCACACACACACACACACGGAGTGAAATACAGAGTGTTAACCACACAGTTCACATCACGGCCGGGAACAAAAAAAAAAGAAAAAAAAGGTGTTTTCAAGCAATCAGAGAGAGAGAGAGAGAGAGAGAGAGAGAG
>NC_051235.1:3892500-3910000 GCF_015220715.1 Pygocentrus nattereri | reverse complement strand
ACCAATTATAATTACTTACACTTGATAATTATCTATAATTAACCATCGTCTTAAGCATATTCTTTGTATTCAATAGGTGAAAACGATGTATTAATAGTGCGTGCCGGGGGTAGCACCAGCTGTGGTACTTCGCTACACTCATATACCAGAGATGATTCGAGATGTTTCACCAAAGGAGTCATGGCTCCATAGTAGACCAGCCTCTTGTGGGCAATTTCGCACAAAGAGTTTTTCCTTATCATCTAAAAATTATCATTGCCACGTGATCTATTTTCATTTCAGGCATCTCTGATCTTTTAGCTTCAGTGGCTACATGGAAAGTGGTGCGGTTTGTCGCACTCGGTGGGAGGGTGATGTAGATGCTTAGTATGAACAATCATCGTTCTAGCCTAAGGACTTTGCTGATAAACTCTATTGGATTAAAAGGTACAATTTTTGTGTCAAAGTTAACAAATAATGACCAAGAATGTTCGGGCCAGGTCTAGTAAGCTGCTGTTGGTAGCTAAACCTGCTGAAATGTACTATTATTTTCAAAACTATCCATGTATTAATGATGATCGTTCTATCTAAAAGCTTTTGCTGATAAAACATGTAGTTAAAGCTACAAGAGTAACGAACGAGTCGTCAAGTATTCAAATTATTTGGGCCAGATCTAGTAACGTGTTCCTAAATATATGTTTGGGCCAGCCCTAAGAACATGATTAATAGTGTAATTTAGGCCAGGACCCTGCTGCATTGAAGAAAACGGTTTCCTTTAAAAGTCCTCGGCTCATCAGACAGTTACTGCAAATGCGGTAGAATACGAGGTCTGCCGAAACCCCCCTTTCGCTCTATCTCTCTGCACTCAGCGTGTGCGTATGTGTGTACACTAATGACTCTGCCAGGCAGAGCACTCGTCTCGCTGCTGCTGCTGAAGACCTCTAATCTTCCCCATCAGAAATGAATGGGCCGGATTTCACTTAAGCTGGGAGGGCTGCCACTGTGCGCCGAACGATCGGGGGCTTGGGGATGTGTGTGTGTGTGTGTGTGTGTGTGTGTGTGTGTGTGTGTGTGTGTGTGTGTGTTTGGGGAGGGAGGTAGAATAGAAGCTCTGTAGAAGTGGGTGTGTGGCTATGGGCAGGGTATTGCTCTCTCTCTCTGACACACACACACACACACACACACACACACACACACACCCTGCCAGTCTCCAGGGCTCGCCTGCAGGTTAGTGGTTGCCTGAAGCATTATGTGCTAGCGAGGCCGTGGCGGGCGCAGACACACAGAGCAGCTGAGCTTCCGCTCGACTGGGCAAGCACAGCCACAGACGGCATGTTGTGTTAACTCTTTCTCCCACTAACTCAGCCGCACGCCCTTACACGCAGACACACACACTCCGTGTTGTGTTAATTCCCTCTCTCACGGCAGCCGCCAGAGCCTGCCCGCTGTTCGACAGCCTCACAGCAGGGAGTGAAAAAACGAAGGGGGAGGGGGTGGGGGGAGTAGTGCAAGGGTAACAGCCAGCCATAATTACCGAGGCGCTCAATATGACTGAGCGTGGTGGTCTGACGCAAGAGCTGCCTCAGAGCGGAACTACGGCCGTTAGAGCCAGGTTTATGGAGAGGCTTTACCCTTCACAGGCCAGCCAGAGCCCTTATAACGAAGACTGACAGTGATTGGCCTTTGATTTTCTCACTGACTAAGAACTGAACTGAGCACTTATACTGAAACAAAAGTGTCCCCAGAACCACTCATACCTAAACATTAACCTGAAGTACGTTGAGCCTGAATTTGATTAGCTTATGACTCTAGAGTGTGATGATGGCGAAGTAAGTCAAAGCAAGCATAAAGTTAAACATGAACTAGCTCAGCCTCCGCATGTCTTGCTTACCTGCAGGGCGCGCTGTTCCCGACTTAGTTTGCTGGAGTCTGCGTAAAGCTCAGTGGTGACGCACTTGAAACGGTCACCCACGTAGCCAGATGAGTTGGCTATCCTTTTGGCCAGGCTAGACCGCTTGTTTTTAGAGCAACCTTGTCCATCTTCCTCGCCCTCATGAGAATCTGTGTTTTCTGGTCTCTCCTTTCCCAGATCCATATACTGCCGGATGGCATGGTGCCGATCAGGCTTGAAATTTGCGGCGTCAGGTCGAACCCGGTCACCAGAGGTCCTGGCACAGCGCAGAGTCTGCTCCTCCAGCAGAGGAGGCAGAGGACTACGCTCGCTGGAGCTCTCCTCGCCCTGGCTTTGCCCAGGAGACTCGGTACGCTGTGCCTCGACAGGGCTACAGGGCTCTGGCTGCCGCTCAGCCTCAGCTGGCTTGGATTCCACAGGCTGGCTGGAGCGCAGGATCTGCATGAGTTCTGGCTCCTTCCCTTCGGAATTACCAGCACTCCCAGTCCTATCCCCTGTCCCGCTGCCGGCTGGCTTGGTAGGCTCTCTCTGCTTGGCAGGGCTGGCGCTGTACTTGTCTGGCTCAGGACTGCCATCTGTGTCGTCTTGGACTAGGTCGATGCAGACAATCTCCTCTTTGCTTGCTGGGTGAAGCTTGCTCTGAAGCTTGGAGCTCAAAACTTCTGGCCCTTCTGACTCCCTCTCACATTTGTAGCGAGTGTCCATGTCAGACGCACTCTGCTGCTTGTAAGAAGCCTCCTCATGTTGCCAAGTCTTTTCCTGAGGTCTAGACCTCAGCTCAACTCGCTCATTGACTTTGGGGTCAAGAGGCAAGTGGGGAGACATCAGGGGATGAACCATCTCTTGTGAGTCATGGTAGGTTAGATACTCTCCATGAGTGGGTGGTATTCCATAAGGAAGGCCAGGCTTATGAGGCAAACGTGCAGCGTACAGACTGCTGCTGCTCAGGAGGACAGGGTGTGGGTACACTGGCCCTTTGCTTGGCAACTGCAAGTGTGAGAGAGACATACTTTCTGGAACGGAATACGGGAGGTATCTGTTAGCATATGCTAAGCTAGTGGGCAAGTAGGGTTCACCCTGGCCCATGTAGAGGTGACCAGGAGGATGTCCATTTTCTATGTGCGGCTGCTGGGGTTTGAAGCTAATTTCAGGGGTCTCTGATTTTTTAGGGGTCTTTGTGGACTTTGAGGCTGAGGGGTGGCTCCCTCCCCGATTAGTCATTGGTACCTTCTCTGGTGGAGTAGGGGCAGACTTGGGCCAATCGCCATTAACCTTGGGAGAAGGGGAGGCAGATGATGGTCGACATGCTGATGTCACAACAACAGGAGCAGGGTTAGGGACGACACTATTGTTGGGTTCCCCTATCCTTGGGCAGGAAGAACTCCTTGGCTGCTGGGTTACATGCTCTAGATTCTTGCTTTTGATTACCGTGGAAACTTTGCTGTGGTTGGATTCAGAGCTGAGTGTCTGGGTTGTGCTTGGCACCACCCAGGAAGAGTGTAAAGTGCTAATAATCTCAGGCCTTTCTGGAGTTTTAGATGAAGTGCTGACAGCAGAAGACGATGGGGACAGAGTCTCTTTCAGAAGCTCTCTGCTTGGAGGAAGTCCATAACGAGAGGTGGGTGGGTAGCCCAGCTTTGCCAAAGCCTCTAGCTTTGGGGGGAATCCATTAGGAGGTCCTTCAAAATCCATGATTTTGCCAGACAGGTCTAAAGGCTTGTCTGCTGGGTCTTTGGTAGGGGGTCCCTGCTGTGCAGGTTTCTCAGTGGAGGTTTTAACAGGGGAACTACAACCTTTCCTCTCACTTCCTCCACTTCTGTGATGCTCTGAGCTCCCATCTTTAGACTTGGACTTCTGACTGGGAGGCCTTACAGGAGAGCGATTCTCTTGTGACATGTAGTAGGGGTGGGAGACTGCTGGAGTGGACGAGGAGGACAATGAGGATGAAGGACTCCGGAATATGGGCTTCTGGAAGTCTAAAGTGCTGTCCACCAGTGGTGGAGGAGCACCAGGGGGCTGAGAGGATCGTGGAGCGGGACGGGGTGCTTGCATCACCAGTGAAGGGCTTGAGTCAACTGGGATGCTTGTAGTAGAGCTGCTGGTTATGGTAGCACTACTACCACTACTACTACTGATACTGGTGCTGCTGCAGCTAATGGTGGTGCTGCTGCTGCTTGAGGTCTTGCTCAAAGGGGTTCTTATGGACTTGCTGCTGCTAATATTTCCAGTGTTGGAGTGTTGCCTCTCACTTTGTGCCTGGTGGTGCGACTGAGCCTGCTGCTGATGCAAAGACTGCTGCCCGAATGCAGAAGGCTCATGGTGAATCCTTGGCCCGATACTCTGTAAGGTTTTGTCTTGGTGGTGCACCAGTGGTGACAGTGTCGTGGGGGCTACAGTACCTGTAGGAATCCTTAAAGGAGGTGGAAGAGGTGATGAAATGGGGGCTGGGGTGTAAGGGGGCATGTAGAACAACCGCTCAGCACCGGCTGCACTCCCTCCTGCCCCAGCACAAAGTGACTGGTAGGCCAGATGTTGGGGCAGGTATGGTGAAGGCTGTGACATGAATGATGCTTTGTACATATTCAGAGCAGCGTACTTGCTGGAGTCCAGGAAGGGATATATTCCGGCTTCATGGTAAGGATTCACCCATGGGAGACGCAGGTAGCCGCTTGCACTACCACCACTTAAGGCCAACTCTGAGTGCTTATCCACAGGTCCAACATGCCTATCCAAGCCCAAAGTGTCTGCCCCAGTCCCTGGCACAACCATTGGTTTCTGAATCCCAGGTGGGGGGCTTTTATAAAGTCCAACGTAACCATTTGTGGCTTTTCTACTGTCCAGTGACACATCGGGTTTATAGAGTAATTCTGGGATCCGGTCTCCAACGTAGCCCTTTTCTGCTGGCAGGGTTCGGATTCCTGGCGGATAAACTATTCCCCCGTGAACATGGAGGCTTTCCCGCATCAGGCTGCTCCGATCAATGCCAAGTGCTGTGAGAGGGTTCATTCTGCAGGCTGCACTTGCATCCACCTGGGAGGAAGACAGATAAAAAAAAAGAAATAAGGCTCAAGCTTCAGAGTCACTTCTGAAAGCAAACAAAATGATTAAGCACACTCGGGTTAATTCAACACTATCTGAAAAAGAAAAGGTTCCTGTAGGAAACTGTAATATGGGAGGAAGATAAGGCAATAAGTGAATCTGATGAAAGTTTGATTCTGCCAATACACCTAAATTCTTTTCTAACAATCTTCGAAAATTGTTTATATATCAGTATAAAAGGGACTTTTCATAACTGAACACAAATAATTTCACACAGATTTGGATTCAAATGCAGAGTTATGAACAGTGAATTTCTTTTTGTTTCTCGCAAAAGAGCAAAAGCTAAAGGAAGCGGTGAGGAAGTCACAATGTATCGCGTCAGTCAAGGTCATAGAAGGAAGACGGCAAGATCGTTCTTAAATGTCAGCCTCGCCAAGGTTTCCGCAGGGGGAGACAGGGCTTTGATGTATGCTTTAGGAGACGCCCGGCAGACAGCTCAGATCCGTCTTCCCATCGGGCCCAGGAGAGACCGAAGCGCATATCTACGCCAAGGAGATGGCGGGGATCTAAATTACACTGATCCTACTGGCATGGACCCACTGCCTACACACGTAAACAAAGGAGAAAACGACTAGGCGGAAACAATTGTCAGATGGAGGGCTGATGCACATCAGGAGGGGTAAAGCAGGTGAACAGGTTTATGAAATGAAAAGAAAAAAAACAACAAAAAAAAAAAAAAACAAAAACACAATGGGACATGTGAGGCAAGAACAAATATCAGCTGCAAATCTATTACTTTATGACACCGTTTGATAAGCAGTACAGAGATAGAGCCTTACCATGCTTTGAATGATGCTTTAGAGTTTTCGATCAATTCTTGCTGGATTCTCTGGGCGTCACCATCCCTTTCGAATAACTTCCTATGGACGGAAAGCAGGATTTAAGTTGAAATCAAACTTGGACATCTTCATGACAATACCTGTACTATCACAGAGTGCATTCAGCAAAATCTTTCTACTTCTATTTTGGAGAAAATGAGCAAAGATTTGCAGATATTCTTCACAAACAAAAAAATGCTATTTTGTAGTCGTAAGTAATTAGACAAAACGTGTGCCCTGTATAGCTTTCCATCAAACCGGCAAAACAGGAGCACCGGCTCGGCACAAAGGCTTGAAAAAAAGACAAGCAAAGAGTCTCTCCGGTCAGGCCACAGTCTGTCCTGAGACACGGCTGCTTTTGCATGGCCGGATTCCAGGCCGCGGAGCACGTGACTTTGTTTTCAAGGAGCAAGGGCTCTGATAAGAAATGCCTCCGTGTGCTCTGCACCCTTCCCCCATCCTCTGCCATCCTCCGCTCTCCTACCCCCGAAAAAAGAAAAAAAAGGCCCGGAGGTGAGGAGGGGGGGGGGGGGGGGCAGGATTCATCACAGCGCTGCGGAGGGAAAGATGCAAAAGATGCAATCGGCCTGCCGTGCAGCCACCCAGCCCGTGTTACTGACGCCCCGGATTTCAATAAGGCAGGCCGGGGGCTCTTATCTGCACCCTGCTGCCACTGACAGGAGGGGGTGGAGGGAGGGCTAGACTGCCCTGTCTCATCAATCACAAGGAGGCCCACTCTAACCACCCCCCCCCAACTCATCACTTCCATGGCAACCAGTGTAGCAACAGGGGCTAATGTCTAAACAAGGAGAAGGAGGAGGGAGGAAAGGACGCGAGTGGGTTAGTGGTGGTGGTGGTGGTGGGGGTGGTTTCATAGCTTGGAAATTACAGCCCACTGCGCGTGATCACAATAGAAAATAAGCAATTACAAGAAGCAAAACTAATTAAAGGATTTTCTTTTTTTCTACATGCAACTACCATTTTAATTCGACAAGGTCGTTTCACAGCCAGGCTGCAGCTCGTCGCCTGTGCCAGGTGCTAATGGGCCGACACCTTTGAAAACACCTACGCGCGCTCTCTCACACACTCACACACACACACCTTAACCCTTATCAACACGTAAGCTTTCAATGCCACCCCACTATAGCGTCCCCCATATTATGAAACCTCTTATTAAACATTGTAAATTCCAGCTTTCTTCTTGAGCCTCCGTCCGTCTGTACATTAATCCGTTAAACACTAATCTGGACCTTTGCTCACATGGGGTGTGTTCTGGGTGAGTAGTGGGGGTCTAGATGGTACCCTCACACCATCCCTCCCCTTCAGAACTCAGAAGAAAGGGCCTCTCAAAGGAGCCAACAATCGGGAAACCAGACAGGTCACTAAAGCACATACAACTCATGCAAGGACCTCTTTTTCCTGGCATTTTCCTAATCAGTATAAATGCCAACAACCATGCTGGAGGTTAAACTGTCACTATTCACTGGTCAAGGCACAGGCAAAATTAGTTTAATCGGCCAAACACAAAGTCTTAGTAGTAGTTGACGCACTAAAAAAATAAGCTACACTGCAAAAATATCCTGGCAAGTCATCTTAATTCTAATCAATATATCTAATATTCAGAATTATAAGACCCCTGAAAAGATATTAAAACATTAACTTATTTCAAAGTTGTCTCACACCAGCGGCAGATAATTCTGCTCATTTCAAGAAAGAATACTTGAAACTAATTTATCAGCCAATAAAATACAGTTTCTATAGACAAAATGACAAAACTACCAAAAAATAAACGTTCTTCCAACATCAAAACGAGAACCACTAGATATTTGACTAGATCTGAGATGGTTCCACTCGGCAGGATCATATTTCTGCAGCGTAAACATCACATCAAAAAAATGTAGACAGAATTTCAGTAAAAGAAATACACACAGGAGTTATTGTAGGGTAAGAACTTAGACTAGTCTAACTCTTTAACCTAAGACAGGACCCAGTCACTGCCTTAGAATACAAGTTCAAGCAGAAAACGGCTACACAAGTAAAACTGAATAAAAATACATAAATGAAAGAATAAATAAATATCAAAGTGCATTACTTATGATCGCTATGATGCGAGATGGTGAAACGCCAAACTTGGCAAGGGCTTTTAAGTCTTTAGTAAGATTGTTGTTTGCAACGTCGTGAAAAATAAAGTGAAGCGCAGAGGGCACAGCGCGCCAGAGAGACAGAGGAAAACGCCCACAGCACGAAAAAGAAAGACGAGAGTGTAAAATGTGTTTTTACTTTTCAGGTAGAGAGAGAGAGAGAGAGAGAGAGAGAGAGAGAGAGAGAGAGAGAGAGAGAGAGAGAGACAGAGAGAGAGAGAGAGAGAGAGAGAGAGAGACAGAGAGAGAGAGAGAGACAGAGAGAGAGACAGAGAGAGAGACAGAGAGAGAGACAGAGAGAGAGAGACAGAGAGAGAGAGACAGAGAGAGAGAGAGAGAGACAGAGAGAGACAGAGACAGAGAGAGAGAGAGAGAGAGAGAGAGAGAGAGAGAGAGAGAGACAGAGACAGAGACAGAGACAGAGACAGAGACAGAGAGAGAGAGAGAGAGAGAGACAGACAGACAGAGAGAGAGAGAGAGAGAGAGAGAGAGAGAGAGAGACACAGAGAGAGAGAGAGAGAGAGAGAGAGAGAGAGAGAGACAGAGAGAGAGACAGAGAGAGAGACAGAGAGAGAGAGAGAGACAGAGAGAGAGACAGAGAGAGAGAGAGAGAGACAGAGAGAGAGACAGAGAGAGAGACAGAGAGAGAGAGAGACAGAGAGAGAGACAGAGAGAGAGAGAGACAGAGAGAGAGACAGAGAGAGAGAGAGAGACAGAGAGAGAGACAGAGAGAGAGAGAGAGAGACAGAGAGAGAGACAGAGAGAGAGACAGAGAGAGAGAGAGACAGAGAGAGAGACAGAGAGAGAGAGACAGAGAGAGAGAGAGACAGAGAGAGACAGAGAGAGAGAGAGAGAGAGAGAGAGAGAGAGAGAGAGACAGAGACAGAGACAGAGAGAGAGAGAGAGAGAGAGAGACAGACAGAGACAGAGACAGAGAGAGAGAGAGAGAGAGAGAGAGAGACAGACAGACAGAGAGAGAGAGAGAGAGAGAGAGAGAGAGAGACACAGAGAGAGAGAGAGAGAGAGAGAGAGAGAGAGAGAGACACAGAGAGAGAGAGAGAGAGAGAGAGAGAGAGAGAGAGAGAGAGAGAGAGAGAGAGAGAGAGAGAGAGAGAGATTCAGACTCGGCTGGGTCTCTCACAGGCCACCATTTCGCAGCACAGCGCAGCAGGGCGGGGGAGTGGGGGCGAGGGGGGGGGGCATATCGCTTCGCTCACTTTAGCGCTGCTGGGTCTCCTGCACGGCTACTGTGTGCATGTCGTTAGGCAGCCTTAGAAGAGCCCATGGCCCTAAGAGCCCTGACGGGATCATGTGGTCACACAGATACGATCAGGATCTGCCTGGAGAGGGGTTTAAGGGGTTTGGGAGTTAGGGGTTTAAGGGGTTTGGGAGTTAGGGGTTTAAGGGGTTTGGGAGTTAGGGGTTTAAGGGGTTTGGGAGTTAGGGGTTTAAGGGGTTTGGGAGTTAGGGGTTTAAGGGGTTCGGGAGTTAGGGGTTTAAGGGGTTCGGGAGTTAGGGGTTTAAGGGGTTTGGGAGTTAGGGGTTTAAGGGGTTCGGGAGTTAGGGGTTTAAGGGGTTTGGGAGTTAGGGGTTTAAGGGGTTTGGGAGTTAGGGGTTTAAGGGGTTCGGGAGTTAGGGGTTTAAGGGGTTCGGGAGTTAGGGGTTTAAGGGGTTCGGGAGTTAGGGGTTTAAGGGGTTCGGGAGTTAGGGGTTTAAGGGGTTCGGGAGTTAGGGGTTTAAAGGGTTCGGGAGTTAGGGGTTTAAGGGGTTCGGGAGTTAGGGGTTTAAGGGGTTCGGGAGTTAGGGGTTTAAGGGGTTCGGGAGTTAGGGGTTTAAAGGTTTCGGGAGTTAGGGGTTTAAGGGGTTCGGGAGTTAGGGGTTTAAGGGGTTCGGGAGTTAGGGGTTTAAAGGTTTCGGGAGTTAGGGGTTTAAGGGGTTCGGGAGTTAGGGTCTACGGTGTTCCAAGAGACGGTTTGGCAGAAACACATCTGTCCAACTTTCCTCCTCATCCTAAATGTAGCTGAGCCCAGTTTTGTGCTGGAGGTATGAGGTCAAAGTGGCTAAAATGAAATGCAAGCTTACAGGTCACCAGTTTGCCTAGCTGTGTCTACTTGCTGAGTCTCCTCAAACAGACCTGCATGGGTTCTGCTCTTAGTGCACTCTTAGAAATAAAAGGTACTAAACTGTCCCTCGTCACTGGGGCAGGACCCCTCTTGTCACTGGGGAAGGACCCTCAAAGTTCCATCTCAGTACCTTCAGTCAGGGAACATAACTGAACCATAATGAAACTGAGATGATCTGTTCTAAGCTGGACTGACTCCACACACCCCGCCTCGCCTCCAGGCTTTTACTCTACTGCTCTGTTTTAAAACATTCGGTTATGAAAAGGAACAAATACCTTTAAACTTTTCACCTGGAGATCCTGATTTAAGCTCCACAATCAGACCTTAAACCCACTGTAGAACCTCTGAGGGAACATTTACATTGTACCCGTAATGAACGAAAAACGTACCTGCGCAGAACCTTCATTTCTGACAGTGTACTATGACGGTCTATGGTTAGAAGTTCAGAGATTTGGATATTGGGTCTAGGGTCCATATCTTCGGGTTTACCTGTAGTATTACTAGGACTGGGCAGGTTTCATGAGATTACAAATCTATGGTTATATATGTTAGCTTCCCCCTCTAGTCCAGACCATGTGGGTCTGTACTGGTCTCATTCATTGCGCGAGGTTCAACGCTGTAAAGTTACTGACTCAAAACTAAAACGTCACATTATTTCCACAGCTTGCGCGACCCTGGATAGGAACTGTGGGAGTTTATATTTAATTGGCCTGAACGAGATGATGCAATGAAGGTGATAAAACGGTCGCGTTTGAGTGCTCTACTTGCACGCTGCGCGAGCTGCAATGCTCCGTGTTCAACGGCTTCACGCTCTCGAGTGAAAAAAGAAAGAAAAACAGCGTGGAGGCTCCTGCTGCACGCGGACACAAAAAGCGTGATGAAGCGGAGAAGCTCGCGCTCTCCTCCTCCCTTTTCTCTCTCTCTCTCTCTCCCCCTCCCGTGAGAGCCTCTCTCAGAGACAGAGGGAAGGACTTCAATCACTCTCCGGCGTCTCCGGGCGCGAGCGCCTCTGTAACCGGATCCCCGCGCCTCTCCGCTCTCGCGCACCGAATTTCCACTTGCGCGCTGCACGCAGACCGGCGGCAGGATGAAAACAGACAGCGAGACAAAGAAAGACGACAACGAAACGAAGCGACACGGAGATTCGAAAGACAGTTAATACCAAGCCCAGCTACTACCAGACCAGAGCCCAGTTCATACTTAACCCCAAGCCCAGCTACTACCAGACCAGAGCCCAGTTCATACTTAACCCCAAGCCCAGCTACTACCAGACCAGAGCCCAGTTCATACTTAACCCCAAGCCCAGCTACTACCAGACCAGAGCCCAGTTCATACTTAACCCCAAGCCCAGCTACTACCAGACCAGAGCCCAGTTCATACTTAACCCCAAGCCCAGCTACTACCAGACCAGAGCCCAGTTCATACTTAACCCCAAGCCCAGCTACTACCAGACCAGAGCCCAGTTCATACTTAACCCCAAGCCCAGCTACTACCAGACCAGAGCCCAGTTCATACTTAACCCCAAGCCCAGCTACTACCAGACCAGAGCCCAGTTCATACTTAACCCCAAGCCCAGCTACTACCAGACCAGAGCCCAGTTCATACTTAACCCCAAGCCCAGCTACTACCAGACCAGAGCCCAGTTCATACTTAACCCCAAGCCCAGCTACTACCAGACCAGAGCCCAGTTCATACTTAACCCCAAGCCCAGCTACTACCAGACCAGAGCCCAGTTCATACTTAACCCCAAGCCCAGCTACTACCAGACCAGAGCCCAGTTCATACTTAACCCCAAGCCCAGCTACTACCAGACCAGAGCCCAGTTCATACTTAACCCCAAGCCCAGCTACTACCAGACCAGAGCCCAGTTCATACTTAACCCCAAGCCCAGCTACTACCAGACCAGAGCCCAGTTCATACTTAACCCCAAGCCCAGCTACTACCAGACCAGAGCCCAGTTCATACTTAACCCCAAGCCCAGCTACTACCAGACCAGAGCCCAGTTCATACTTAACCCCAAGCCCAGCTACTACCAGACCAGAGCCCAGTTCATACTTAACCCCAAGCCCAGCTACTACCAGACCAGAGCCCAGTTCATACTTAACCCCAAGCCCAGCCACTACCAGACCAGAGCCCAGTTCATACTTAACCCCAAGCCCAGCTACTACCAGACCAGAGCCCAGTTCATACTTAACCCCAAGCCCAGCTACTACCAGACCAGAGCCCAGTTCATACTTAACCCCAAGCCCAGCTACTACCAGACCAGAGCCCAGTTCATACTTAACCCCAAGCCCAGCTACTACCAGACCAGAGCCCAGTTCATACTTAACCCCAAGCCCAGCTACTACCAGACCAGAGCCCATTTAATACTTAACCCCAAGCCCAGCTACTACCAGACCAGAGCCCATTTAATACTTAACCCCAAGCCCAGCTACTACCAGACCAGAGCCCAGTTCAAACTTAACCCCAAGCCCAGCTACTACCAGACCAGAACCAGCCAATACCAAATTCAAACAATACTTGACCCATAATCCCACTAATATCAAACCCAAAACCAGTTCCTACTTCACCCAAACCCAGCTAATACCAAAAACAAATTAATACTTAAACCCAAAACCAGTTAACACCAAACTCAACCTTAACCAATCCCCAAAACAGGCTAATACTAAACCCATTTCCAACAACAAATGCAGCCAATACCAAATCTACCTCAATTCCAAAATACCAAACCTAACCTGAAACCTTGTTAATACTCAACTTTCAGCTCAGCTAATACCAGGCTAATCCTGGTTAATATTCAACGGAGATCTCAAACTCAGTTTATACCCAACCTCAAATTACATCAACAATAAACCCAGTCAGATTCCCAGTTTGTATCCAGACTCTGTTAATACCAAGTCTAAACCCTGGTAAACTCAAACCTTGTTAATACCCAATACCCAAACTCCGCTTATACCATCCTAAACTTAAGTTAATACCAACTCCAATCCCAGGTAACTCAAATCCAGTTAAAACAAACTCAAACACAACCCTAAACTCAATTTAACTTATATTTGCAGCCTCACATTGATAAAGCAGAACTAATTAAACTGATCAGTGGTCAGCAAAACGGGGGTAACACCACAGATCAGTGTGGTCATGAGTGCAAGCCCGTATGGAAGTCACGCCAACACACCGGAGATGGACACAGCATGCAGGCGTGTTTATCTGTCTGTCTACCTGTTTGTTTATTTATGAATCATATTGCTTCTGGACAAACAAAGCGTTCTGTACTGGTGCAGCTCGCAGCAATCTGGAACCATATTGTGTGTGTCTGGAATTACAGCAACTTCTTAACGCTTGAACAAGCTTACTAGAACCAGTTTTCCCGAAGGGACGAGTTTATAATGCTAATTGGGATTAGGGTGTTCACCTCACCACTTTTCCAGTGCGTTCGTTGCATCTGTGAAGCGTTCATGATTGTGTCCCAACGTTCGTCCATTAACATTCAAACATGGCTCCCTCTCCTTTTCTCTGAGGCTGAAAGGCCCGAGTGTGTCCACCAGCCTGGCTCGCTGTTCGGAGCCTGTGCAAGGAGGCACGAGCTACCGCTATAAATAAACAAACGCTGAGAGCAGCGCACACACACGGCCCTGTTTACAGCAACAGACGACCCGGTCAAAATGTGGAGTTTCACCTCACACAGACACACGCACACACAGGCTGTATGCGGCGCACAAAATCCGTCAGAGCCATAAATTGCGCCGCTGCGTTTCTGTGTTTTCTTTGGCGAGCCAGCTGAGACCAACTCTCAGCTAAGGGCTGTAGACAAAAAGTACCGGCTGAAATAAACAAGCTGAAACTGCGTCTCACAATATACTAAAAGCACACTGGTAAATCCTTTGTGTCCTGGTTAAATACTGGCTTGGATTACTCTATTCATACGAACGCCTCGGCCTATTAAAATCACTCTGTGTTGGGTCAAGGCTCACAACACGTGAGACATTCAGTGGTTAGTGGCTTGTATGCTTAAGGCAGCGCTGCATGATATCAATACTGCTTAGATGATTAACAGCGATGTATCATACAGTCCCTGTACAGTTAAGCAGAAATAATCACTACCGAGCAGCCAGTCTTGAGACTATGAGTGTGATGGTGTCAACGCAGTTCAGTGTTCAAAACAGCAAATTCTTAGTTTTAAAATTTCATCCTCTGTTTCTTCTCTTCTTACATTGTAGCAAATGAAAATGTTCCATTTTTCCTCTGAACTCAAACTCCAAACCCAGGCAACACCAAACCCAACCTCAAACCATCAAACCCAACCTCAAACTATCAAACCCAGTCAACACCAAACCCAACCTCAAACCATCAACCCCAATCCCAACCTCAAACCATCAAACCCAACCTCAAACTATCAAACCCAGTCAACACCAAACCCAACCTCAAACCATCAACCCCAATCCCAACCTCAAACCATCAAACCCAACCTCAAACTATCAAACCCAGTCAACACCAAACCCAACCTCAAACCATCAAGCCCAACCTCAAACCCAAAAACACCAAACCCAGGCAGCATCAAACCCAACCTTAAACCCTCAAACTCAACCTCAGTCTACCAAACCCAACCTTAAACCCAGGCAGCACCAAACCCAAAAACACCAAATCCAACCTCAAACCATCAAACCCAACCTCAAACCCAGGCAGCATCATACCCAACCTTAAGCCATCAAATTCAACCTCAGACTATCAAGCCCATCACCAAACCCAACCTTAAACCCAGGCAACAAGTCCAAATCTTGACCCCAAACCCAGTTTACACTCTACCTAACCTGAAAGCACAGACTCTGCATAACTGGTAGTTTCGGCTGCGTTGTTGTGGAGTTAATATGGTCATTAAACGGTGTTGAGGTTTAACAGCAGACTCACTTCCATGCTATGGAACTAATGTGTGGGAGTGTTCGCTGCTTGTAGCGCAAGTGTATCGGTCATGTTTTGATTTCTAACGGCCTCACAATTTAGGGGATCCGGTGACACCTGGGAGCAAATTCAGATATCATGTCTGGAACACGTCAGTTCACTGCCGGGCCCGACAGGGAAGATTTCCAGAAATGCCATTATTTTTTCCATAGAGAAAAACGGCTTAAACCAGGAATTCCTTATATGGTCATGACTGCAGAACAGCCCGACTTCAGAGGTCCACCAGAAGTGACGGGGCTACTTGGACAAAAGTCTCTCCAATTTTTTTTGTTTGTTTACTTTTATAAACAAACTTCTACGTTTAACTCAAAACACAGAACCATTCAAAAAAGAAGGTTCTTTGGCCAAAAGGAATGGCTCTATATAGAAGCAGTTCTCTGCATGGTAAAACCGTTCTTCAAACTGATGTGTAGGTGTCCTACACAGAACCTTTTTAAAAAGGGTTCTACACAGCACCCAAAAGGGTTCTTCTATCGATATGGCGTCAAACTCGGAACAGCAGCAGAACTCATTTTGGTTCTACTTTCAAAAACAACACCCTGTTGCTCAATCTGAAGAACCATTTGACCACGCAGACGGTTCTTTAAGCGCTCACGGTTTTTTAAAGAGTGAGAATCGAAACTTCATCCTGGAATCGAAACCCGAACGGACACTGAAACGGTGGACCGCTGCACCCCCGCTCGAGACCCGAGAGGCACAAACAGCGCGTGCAGGGTCAGATTAACCGGAGCGCGGCGCTGATTGGCTGGCAGCGCGCAGGCATTACAGGACTACAGGAGCTGCGGTCGGAGGGCCAGCTGGACTTGGTCCGCGGTCAGGCTGCAACGAGGACACGCGCGCACCGGTCCTTCTCGTGCGTGTTGCGCTGGTGTGGAGTGCGTGTGAAACCGGGAGGCGGGGGGGGGGTCAGAAATACATACGCGCGCGCACACAAACACACACAGCCCTCTTTTGTTTGGCAGCGCGCGCTGCGTGTCCGTGCCGGGGCGAATGTGGGACAAAGAGACTCAGAAACTCGCCTCACGACACAAACAGATTAACCAGCGGCGCTACCGGGGGGGGGGCATTAAAGGGGAACTCCACCGATTTTTCAAAATTCCTAAAAATTCACAAGATGTAAACAGAGCCGTTCAGAGCGGTTTGGTGTGAAATGCTCCGCTCTAAAGAAACGTATCGAGTCAGAGCTGCTCACAGTGGTGGTGATGGGAACCAGACGTCCCCCTCTAAAAGCTCCTCACAGAGGTGGTGATGGGAACCAGACGTCCCTCTAACAGCTCCTCACAGAAAGTTCCTACATGAACTGGTTCTGAATTCACTGCCTGATGACTGAGATGCTGTTTTATGAGAGTTTAGAGAACTTCAACTCCATTCATGGTGGAGGGTGACATGCAGGGCGCTGTGCGGTAAAATAGTCCCCAAAGAAAACTCGTTATTCCAGATTTTCCACTGTTTTCCATCATCAGCATTCCATATAAGCTCAGAAGACTCGTGTAGGTTCTCTGGTGGTTCTGGATGGTAAATAAAGTGTCTGTATCTGTGTTGTAGTCATGGCGACGCCTGGTTCCCATCACCACCACTGTAAAGACGTCTGAACCGTTTCACGCAAAACCCTCGGAATCTCTGTTTACACCATAAACACGGAGTTAACGTGAAATTTTAAAATATTGGTGGGATTTCCCTTTAACTGGGGGTAGGACAGCGCGAGCGAGCGAGCGTGTGTGTGTGAGGCGGTAACGGTCACCGGAACGCCTGCGCGAGCTTTCCGCTCGCTCTCTTGCGCACACACATAGACACGCTCGCGCGCACACACACATAGACGGGGCGCGATCGTCTCGCGCTGTATCGCACGCGGACACGGAGCGGAGCGCGAGCGCAGCTCCAAAGCAAAAAAAGAATAAAGACTTTAAATGAATTTTAAGGCTTGTTTATAATAATAATAATAATAATAATAATAATAATAATAATAATATTATTATTATTATTATTAAGTAATAATACAGTAATAATAATAGTAATAATAATAACAGATGTCCTGTAAATGTTCCTGCAGGTGGGTTTATACATCTATAAATCTTTTATCTTGTTTTAGGAATAAAATAGAGCGTGTACGATCCGCGCGCGACCTCCAAAGCTCCAAAACTCGCGGACGTTAAAAAGGGCGAGGCTCCCAAATCAGCCGAGCCCCGCGTGCGCTCTGACCGACAGGAGGGAGGAAAAATGGTCAAATAAAACAGCGCGCGAGGCTGAAAACAGCACGTGCATTTCTGAGAAATCAAACAAGCGGGACGCAAAAAAAAAAAAAAAAAAAAAAAAAAAAAAAACACGACACACTGCGACCCGCTCTCGCTCTGAATCAGCGGCGCGCGGAGGAAAGTCCCGCAGCTCAGCCTTTAAACAGCCGCGCGCGCACACACGCACGCGCGCAGACAGATCGGGACAAAACAACACACACACACACACACACACACACAC